>NC_070607.1:29462568-29485068 GCF_027172205.1 Podarcis raffonei | reverse complement strand
ACCCTATAAATTCCACCTATAGAAATAGTAGCCCATACTCTGCTTTGCCCATTGGCATTTTATTGGTGATGGAAAACCTGAAGACGGCCAAGCAAACTCTGGAATTACATTGATTGCATTGTGATTTGTTTGCTCTGGCCGTGGTTAGTATCATTTCTGCATGATGGCCAGGAGTTGATGTTGCCCTAATAAGCTGGTTCCAGAGTCCTTCTTTATTTCAGAAGTCATCAACTCCATCCAGCAGGGATGGGAAGCCTGTAGCCTCCAGCATGAACCACTTCTTTAACCATATCCTTACTATCATAAACAAAATATTGTACTACCACCCCCAACTATGGACAGTAAAATACCCCCCCCCAAAAAAAGCTGGGTGCTTGATGGATGTTTATGATGTCCTGTGCAGATTTTGTCACTTTGTAGCTGAGGAATGTTGTCTAAAAGCTCATCGAGTTTCTTTCCTACTCCCTACCCTTAAAACCCTTTTCACAAGGTATAAGTTTTCCTTTCATTGGTGATGATCAGAGCATTTGCTTGGCTCTAGCTCCTATACTTTTAAATAAAGCATGAGTTAGGTTACGTTTTGCTATTCTGTCTGTTGCAGAGAATCTTCTAGTTTACATATCGCTCAACAATTCCCTTGTACTTACATAATTGGTATTGTCTCTGTCCATAGTAGAGGACACTTGATGCTCATTTATTAAATATGCTTGCTGGCTGCTCCCTAATCTTTGTTCTGGACAGACAAATTACCTTTCTCACACTGAGCATCAGCTCTGGGGAATTAAACCTCCAAGCTTCCACCACTTTAATTAGCTTGAAAGTGGGGGGTTGCAGTTACTAATAGACCTCAGGCTTTTAGTAACTTGGGGAAAGGGTAAAAAAAAAAAAACTTCCTAGGAAGCTCAAAATGTCATTTAAAAACCATAAAAATCTAATATATTATTTCATTTTGGTAATTGCAAACAGATTGCATTTGAAGACTGTCGATCGTTTCTACTTTATCCATGGAAGTTAGATTTCTGTTGAGCTAGGCATTTTTAATTATCACAATTCATTAACACATCACTGTGGAGGCACATGTTTGACTTCGTATATTACAGAGTTTATGTAACGTTAACTAACATAGCAGATGAGGAATCTTAAATGGGAGGAAAATATTCCAAAATGTCTATATTTAGCTTTTGTGCTATGCAGCATGTTAACTAGCGTTGCCTAGGGGAGGGTATCTTATTTGCTTTAGACAGAATTTTTCCTAATTTAGAAGATCACTTTACTTTGTGTGCTTCAAAGGCAAGGCGTGTCATTTCATCCCTGTCCAAGGGAAATGCATCTTTTATAAAAGAAAAAAAGTAACTGTAGGATTTCCCATCAGAAGCTTCTATCTTTCCTTTGTGATAAATGTATCTTGCTGCTGTCAAAACTTAAAGGACATTATTATATTATTATTATTATTATTACATTTTTAGTGTGGTCTGTTTTGGTTTTCCCCCGTTTGAACTCTTCAGGGACTTGGATAAGTATTGCAGAAAACCTTTAATTGAGTCGCAGTTGGAAAGTAATTTAATAAGATAAGCAAATAAAGAGAATGCGAAACCAGTCACACTTGACTCAAATCAAGCATTTTAGCTAAGATGCCCATTTTTATTTCCTTGCAGGTCTGCTAAAAGGTCAGAGTACTGCAGAATGCGTGCCTTCATCTCAAACTTTGTTCATCACAGATGGATCCCATGTCTCCAGTAGACAAGTCACCTTCGTAGCTAGCATCAATGCCAGCTCCATGCCATTGCACCTTCTTTACTCTTGGTTGCCCTTCCCACATTTATTGGTGTATTAAAATGACTGAAAATGAACATTAAGGACTCCATGAATCTGGGCTATTGGGAGACTGTAGAGGAAATGGAGAAAAATGTCCACCAGAAGAGAACAACTTTGGGTGGGGAGGGAGTGGGGGAAATGACTAATGAAGCTAATTAAGATAAGCTTTTGAGTCTGCTTTCTACCCTCATTAACAATCAGCAGGGCACTGGTCAGAATTTGTACCCTGTGTTTTACCTTAACAACATTCTCTTTGCTCTTTGTATATTTAAGTGTTGTAAGGAAATGTGTTTCAAAACTCAAAACATGAGATAAAGGAAAGATGGGGCTCTTGTGATATTCTATCACAAACACTTTTATTGTATCTCTGTAAAATACAATGTATGTATGCATGTAAGTGTTTTTTTTGTCCTAATGTTGCTACTTCCCATGACACAAAAAAGAAAAAAAATCAAGCTCATAGCAGCTACTGTGTAGAAATTTTCACCTACTCCTAATTTGCTGAATGAAGAAGAAGAAAACTTTTATTTGTGATACTTTCAGAGACATTTGCTCTAGTATGGTGTATTTAAATAATAAAAACATAAAATGAAAATAGTTGTAATTGAGTGTGACTTCAGTGCACTATAATAATAATATAGCAGATTTCCATTCAGAAATGAATTCTTATGCAGCTTTTAACTTTAGAATCTATTTTTTCTGCTTTCTGATGGGTTTATGAAAATAAGGAATGCATTTAAATCTACAGAATAGGTGACTTTTGGCAATGGTACAGAACTCAAAAGTATTGCTGAGTGTTTCAGATATGCAGATAACGGCAACATTAAACCTGTATTGTGATTCATTTTTTGCTCTCATCAGCTAAGTCATCTAGGCTTTGTGAACAACAGGAAGTGTATATTTCCTAACACTATTGCATCACTCTGTATACAGTGCAGTCATGTGGGTTGTCAAGCTAAAAATTCTCTAGTGTTTTGAAGACTCTTTTAAAACTTTGGTAATGACACAGCACATGTTCAGGCAGAATTTTCACTTCACTTTAAACCTTTCTGTATCATTATGACTGGTGTTTGGGAGTGGCCAATCAGTTTTGTTCCGGCTATAGGCCTTTTGATTGTACTGTTGCGAAGGGCTGCACAACTCTTCTGATAAATTTTATTAAATGGTCTGCCCTGGAAGGTGAGGTACGCAGAGCCCTTGCATTGTATCCAGTTAACCTGACACGTTACACAACGTTTGCAGGCATGGGATGCTATCCAAGAGCACAGGCTGGTATACAATATTCATGGCAAGCAATACACAAACCTCGTGTAATTGAGATTATGCATGTAAACGAACAAAAAACCCTTTTGGACAATAAGGCTTTTAAATTGGATGATAATAATAATAATATAATTAATAATATCATACGGCATAAAAATTGGAAATAGTTAACACCATAAGATCGCCGTGAAGATAGAAAATATTTTAAGTAATGGCATTATGTACAACTAAGGAAGTTCAAAGTTATGCCAGGTTATAGTATAATATAGTTCGGTCCCTTTCTCAAGTTGTCGCTGTTGCAGCCTTGTAAATGTCTCCCCTAGAAGTCACTAGTTTGGCTTACCTGGGGTCAGGAAAGTCACCTCTAGCAGGCAAGGACTCAGAGGAGGCTTGGTGAGTATACCCACCCAGTGAGACTAAGGTATATAATGAATTTTTCATAAAAAGATGGATTCTCAGAACAGTATTCAGTTTGATAATACAGCAGCTGATTTCCTGGAACACTGGACAATTCTTCCACATGGGAATTTCTGCACTATGACAGGGTTAAGCATACGTGGAGGATCTCTTTCATTATGGAAATAATGGATAGTTTGGAGCATTAGTTGGAAGTCTGAATGGAAGATGCAACATGCACAGTTCTGGATCTTGACTAAATGCCACTGACACATGCATCCTCCTCCACACTGCAGGAATAAGCAGGATTTCCCTGTGGGAGGCTAACTTCTGTGAGTTGCAGCCTAGTAGTTTGAACGATGGTGCTGTGCCTTATCTTAGTGTGCTTAAGGGAGCTTTGTGTGAACCTGATCCATGCAAGCTGAGGAACACCACTGAAATTAATGTGGATGTCCCAAACACATTATCGATAGTCTTTGAAGTGAGAAATGCCCATCCATTCTACTGCTAGCTGGGAAACTGGTGTGTATATATTCTTCAGATCCTGGGCAAAAATACAAAGGCAGAGAAGATTATATCAAAGTTAAGCTGCACATTTTAAAGTAATGGTTTCATTTGCTGGAGTGCCCGTCAATGCTTTGGGCTGGTTCAGTTGTAATATCAAACCATTTGTTCATGAATGAAATTTGATTGCCTTCCACCCTTTGTGCACTTGCTAACTTCTAGTTTTGTAGCAAGCCTCAACATGTCATTATGTATATATATATACTGGGAAAACGTGAGTTGTCTCTAACTTTAGTCCTCCTCAAAGTAGATCCCTTGCTATTAAAGGGCAGGCCTAACTTAGACATATCAATTTCAGTGGTCTTCTCTGACAAAATGTAGTTGCATAGATCCACAGCCTTCCAACCCTGTTTTGCCGCATTTGGATGTTACAATCTGCCTCTCAGTTGGAAATTGGGACATTGGGGGGGGGGGATTGTGATCCTGTGACTCCTTTGTGTTCCATCAAACAACCAGGTCTCAAACAAACAATTAAGCAGTTTCCTGTCTTAATATGCATAGGAAGGACTTGTCTGTCTGTCTCTCATTTTACTAAACAAAAATTTCTGTGTCACTTCCTGAAAACAGTTTTGGTGAAAATCTGAGGACCAAGCAATGAAATACAAAGTCATTTCAGATTATGCCACAGAGGTGAACCCTAACAATGTTTGAGCCAATGGGTCCTTTGAATTATGCTGTCTGAATTCTTTTGAGAAGATCTTCTGAGACATAGGAGTATAAAGCTCCCGTATTAGTGCTGTTGTAGATATCCTTTTAAAATTCATTCTTTCCGCCTATAAGCGCTCATTCTGCTGCTGTGAAAGCTGTACATGCCAGGTTTACAGTTGTTTAATATAACCTAGAAGTACTAAGATGTTGGGTAATAATTTTCTGTAAGTAATATAGTGTGGCATTTAGCAATGAAGAGGCTGAAGTTCATTAAGGCTTTAAATAAACTATTATATGACTGGTTCTTAAAGCACAGCTACCTATTTAATAGCAGGCTTAAAAGCATTTCTTAAGTTGGAGACCTATAAGATTACAAATGTCACTCATGTTAGCATAATCCACATGCAAGTGATGAAGCCTTTGCTTTGATGTGCTAAATTGGAGGAGGACTGATGGAGCTATGAATATACAATGGAACATATTTAACTAGTATTCTTGCCTGGGGTAAAGCACTCTCGAAACTGGAGGCATATCAAACAATAAAAACAGGTTCTAATGGTGGAAGGCTGTGTGTGAGTTTGTGTGTTGGGATATTTGCTCTTATGTGAGCAAATGTTTTGGGTGTCTCCTCCCCCTTAAAATGCAATGGAGATTAACCATACTTGATCATACTTGCCCTTCTCTCCCTGCACTTGTTACAGTCGATTTCTAGAATCCATGCTATGTACCGTATATGTATCTGTAAAGATGTAGGTCTACTTTGTCATTCGCCAGAAATTCTAGTTATGAAATCTACCCATCCTAGCAGGCACATGGGCACAGCTTCCAAACCAAATTCTCTTTGCCATAAAATATACTGTCTTTCTGGTCGTAGTTTTATTTGGCCTGGTTATGTAGTATCAGAAGCTACACCCACCCACCCACCCACCCTATAAACATTGCACTATTTTCTCCTGCCAGGATACTCCCAAAAAGGAGAGAGTATGAGAAAACCCAGACTGAGAGAGGAGGAAGTGTGGGAAGGCAGTGATTCAGAGCACAACAGAAAACTAATGGAGCTACAGAAGTTTACTATCCACCTTAAATGACTGTATAGATGAGCCACCAACCTATGTTACTTAGTATTCAGGTTTTTCTTTAAAAAGAGGAAAAAACAAACCTGCTACTAAATGAGATTGTATTTATTGGTCATCTAGGTTAATTGAAAATCTCAAAAGTTTGCAGCATGCTGGTACTGAATGTGCAGTCCTGGAAAGGCATTTCGGTGATGAGAAGTGAGATTGTGGCATGTATAGCTCCTTTTATGCTAAATGCTTTTGGTGTGGCGCTACCTTGGCATTGTAGCTTGCTCTCCTCCGCTGTGACATACTGTGCAGAACATAAAGTTCTGGATTTCCATTGTCGCCCTCCTCTTTCAGGTGCATGCCTGCTTTGTTAGCCCTGCTAAGCCGCAATAAAATTTATTACGGTTAAGTGGCAATTTGTTGCCATGAAACTGCAATTAAAGTATTACCGGGCAGCCATTTTAGATTAACACACATTTGGAGCATAGGCAAGCGCTGAACGGGCTCTTGTTATCTTTACCAGATCGGAGCTCTCCGCATAACAGTAAAACTGTGACACGTTCACCTATGTCTTTTGTCAAGTTGAAGAATTTGAGCTCTCGGTGGGAGCACAATGATCTCATCGCAAGCATACTAAGAGCAAAGACAAGTCAGGGCTGATTTCTGCACGTTCAACCTGCAGTGTATAAAGTTATTGCCATGTTTGGGCGATGGAGGTGGGGGTTTGTGGGAAAGGGGGGGGGAGAGATGGCATTGCTTTGCTGAAATTTCGCAGGGATGGGGATGCATTCGAGAGAGCGTGCTTTTGACTTCAGACTGACTGTTAAAACGGACTGCACGCTGTGGACTCTGATGCCAGTAATGTGAAGCGGGTTCTGACTTGTTAGAGTTTTAAAGGCGGGCGTCTTTTTTCTCCTTTTAACTGCAATTAAACGAAAGGCTAGAACAGAACTGATCTGAAGGGATTGTTTCCGAGATGGCCACTCATATGCAATGAAAACTTGCAAGGCTTTCCTTAAAATTTAAGAACCTCTTAATCTTCTTCTTCTTCTTCTTCTTTTTTGCATGCTTCGGCCTGATCTATTAAAACAAACAAAAATCTTGGGCACTCCTTAATCCTAAGCACACACTGGCGAGAGATGTAAGTTCCATGGACGCGAAATGCTTCGAAATAGGCAGTTAAGATTGCACCACCACATAGAACGAGGATGTGAATTTCCTTAACTCTTTTTTGGGGGTGGGGAAAGGAGGCAGTGAGGATTGGCCTTCCATTCTGCCACTTCCTTCCATGATAGATTCCCTTAGGTATTTTTACTTTTAGTAAAAACATTGGCCGAATCCAGCATAGACATTATTCTTCCGAAGCCCATTTACCTCAGTCAGCTTAAGAGTACTGTCACCCTATATCTCCCGATAAAACCTTACTTGACTGTGAAACAGTATGAATGAAAATCCCCGGAACAAACCCAAAATATGCTTAGAACAGTGAAGCAATTATTTTATTTGTTTGTATGTTTACATCCCACATTTCTCAAGGCCGTGTAGTGTGCCTGCGTTTTTCTGTCTCTGTTTTATCCTCTTAACAACCCTGTGAGGTAGACTGAGAGTGAGTATCACTTGGCTCTGTCTCTGTATGGTGTGTGATGCTGCCCTCTCGGCTTTCTGCCCTCTCAAACTTTCTGCAGCTAAAACTTTGCCCTCAAATTCTTCCCGAGAAACAAACGATTTGTGCTTGTCTCGCTAGCTTGCCTCATCACCGCACATATGATTGGTCCGGGAATGAATGCAGTTTGGACTGGATTTTACCTGTTAATGGGCCACAATTGTCTGTGTGGCACCCTTCTGCCCACAGCTGAATGGGCAGATACAGCAACACAGAAAATGCGCAAAGAATCCTGTCGCCCGCAAAACAAAAAACCCCCACTCCATTCCTTCTACTTAGTGCAAGACATAACATGAATTTGTGGACCTGTCGAGAAGGAGGTATGTTTCCTCAGACTCTTTATTCCCTTTCGTGCATGCATGGACACACTCTCTTTCTCTCAAGCTTTGAGGGCAAAGATATGTGAACAACCTCCGATGGCATCTAGGATTGCTTTAATGCATCGAGTAATTTGGGTCATGCAGGTTGTCTTTATAATTAAGGTTATCATTTTGCTGTGCAAAATTTTAATGAATTTCAGGGCACCGGCTTAGTAAAAAGAGTCGCAGAAGGGTGACCAAATATTTATAGAATAAATAGAAGCATCAAAGGAGCAAAAATATTATGTCTTTACCACAGTGGTTTAATTGGACTGATTGAACATAGGGAATTATTAAATGTGCGCCTCTGTTAACTTAATGAATGTACAGCGAAGGAAACTCAAAGCACCTGCTAGAAACTAGAATATGGGTGTAGAAATCTGTGGCTGTTCAGATGCTGATAAACTCCCGTCATCTCTGCTTATTGGCTATTCTAGCTGGAGCTGATGAGACTTCGAATCTTAACATCTGCATAGCCCCATATTTCCTCTCCTTGGACATGTGTCTTGCTGTTCCATACACTAACTGTTTCTCAAGCTAACCTACCTCATAGTTTTGATATGAGGTTAAACATGGGTTTTAGTGGCAAATGTATGCTGCTATGAGTTGCTTAGAATGTGAAAAGCAAATAGGCAATATTTAAGCTGCCATCCTAAACTAGGTAAGGACAGAGTGTGGTACTGTGTTCTTGCATGTTTCTTAGCTTTTGTTCTGAGTGGAGTGATGGAACATAGATTAGTATTATCTTCTTTCTAAGCTGGGCTTCGCCTTGTAACTACTACAGACAGGAGTTGCTAACACTGGCAATGTGCTGCTATTATTATATACTAATAGGTAGGTTCAGAGCATCTTTATAGGCTTGAATCCCAAGTTTGCATAAGAAGAACTCCATCAGTGGAATACTTTCACTGGTAACGGCGTGGAGAGGCCAAGCTCCCTTCCCCTCCGCCCTTGTGGTTCTCTATGCCCCCAGTAAATCTGTTCTGGAAGATTGGAGAATAACATGGGAGGTGGTGTTGGGGGAATCGGTGAAAATTTCCTCTCTTCATACGCTCCAACATTTATCCGATGAAAGTAGGGACGTCCTATTCCATAATGATAATTTTACTATTTGTAACCCACACATCTTATTAGGTTGCCCCAACTCTGGGCAGCTTCCAACATATATAAAAACATAATGAAACATTAAACATGAAAAACCTTCCCTATGCAGGGTTGCCTTCAGATGTCTTCTAAAGGCTGTATAATTACTTATCTCCTTGGTTCAGGTGTTGCATAATTCCATACCCTCCAACATTTCCCCAATGAATATAGGGACATCCTAAGGAAAAGTGGGACATTCTGGGATCAAATCAGAAACCGGGACAGCTTCTCTAAATCAGGGACGTCCCTCGAAAATAGGGACACTTGGAGGGTCTGTTTCTTCCCTTTTGCCAGTGGGAGCCTCTGCTGGACTGGAGTCCCCCAATGAACAGAATAGCTATTTGGGCACCAAGCTAATATGTTTCAAAAGTGGCCTTAAGGCAGCTTAGCACCTGCACTTAGCACCTGCAGGGAAACTGGGTCATTTGCCATTCACTCATGCTCCCTCCTGCACACTGACCTTGTGATGTGCGGGTATGTGCGTTTGTGTGACAGAGAGGCAATAAGCCACGCCGTCTCTGAATCAAGGTAGAAAATGCAAGCCCAGTGCTGGCAATGGCTGGGATCCAAACAACCACGTGCACAGCTGGTTCCCATTGTCGTCGATGGAATGCAAAGAGCAAGCTGTTCCGTAGCTGACAACTGGGAAAAGCCATGTCTGAGCTTTTGGTATTCAATTGCTGCATTGTGGCCAATATCATTCTATGCATAAAGTCTGGATTTCACCCAAGGAATTAAGGGAGGGGAGCTTTCTTGCTGTAAATGTAGAAAGAACGCAAAACCTGCACAGCAGCAAATACTCCAAGCAGGTACTGGGCCATCGATCATACTTGAATATGGAACTGTCCAATTCTGTGATTACATAAACAAGTGTGGTGCTTTATTACAGAATACCAAAAGACTTTGGGTTATTGTAACACGGCTCCCTCTGAGTTGCTTTCTGATCTTCCAACTACAGCCTTTCTGAATGAGGCATAGGTAATGAGGCATTTGTGGAAGTGTACATGACACCCTTCAGAATTATAATTCTGGCTTCATCCCTAAAAGGCTCTTTTGAAGACTTGGGAAGAAGAAGAAAATCCTTGCAGATGGACTCCTGTTCATATTTGTTGCTTTAAGGAGAGCGTTCGCAGGGGTGTTTAAATGAAATAGATCATACCTTTAATTACATCAAAGCCGAGCTGACTCTGCCCCCCAATTTTCAGTTTAATTGCTGTGGCTCAAAAAGGCGTTGAAAATCGGTAGCAGAGTTACTGGAACCTACTTGGTGGTGGCTTTAAAAGGAGGGCAGAATGTTACTCCTTCAGATATCACCTTTTCTCTCTACTAAAATGTTATTTAGGTTGTGCACCAGGCTGCATCTCTTGGGATTCTTGGGAGCTCTCTGTGCAGGGAGTAGAAGAGTAGAATGATAAGAGGAGAAGGGAATGAGATGGGCTCTTTCGAGACCTGCACTTTGGGGTGTGTGTGTGTATTAAAAGCACAAGGGAGCTTGAGAGTAGTAGAGCCTCAGGTGAGGTTAGTGCCTGTCTTCTAGTAATTTTCTGTCCACTACACCCAGCACTGAATTCTCAGAAACAATGAGTGTGCCTTCTATAAGGCTAGCAGAAGGAAACTCTCCATGACAATCTGGCTTGGAAGACTGCATTGCTGGTCCAATTTTTCTTGCAGTGCCAGTCATTCTGCACAGCTGCAACTTCTGGAGCATATTCAAGGGTAACCCTGCATAGAGAGCATTGCAGTCATCTAACTGAGAGGTGACTAAAGATTGAGGGGTCACTAGCTAAGCTTTTCTTGGTCCAGAAACGGCCACAGCTGGCAAACCAACCAGAGATAGTGCTCCTGAAGCCATTAGCATTGGTGGACGTTGGGCTCTCAAAATCTGCCTCTTGTAGCATTGTTGTGGAGGCCCCTGCAGCATGGTGCCCAATTCTGCTGTACCAGCTGTTCCACCCTAATACCACCTCTGCCACCAGGCTTCTAGAGATAATGACGTCTCCAGTAGCATCCCCCAAAGCTATCAACCTGCTTCTTCAGGGGGAGTGCAACACCACCCAGAACAGGCTGCCTACCAAACTCCTGGCTCCACAAACTGTACTTTGATCTTATCAGGATTCACCTTCAGTTTATTGGCCCTAATGCAGTCCATTGCTGCCTCCAGGCATCTATCCAGCACCTAAATGGCTTCTCCTGATTCAGATGGAATGGGAATGGAGTCGCATGCTATCTGCATACTAATGGCATCATACTCTATATGTCTAGGTGATGGCTTCCAATAGCTTCATATGGATGTTAAAGAGCATCGGGGACAAGACAGTATCTTGTAGAACCCAACAGCATAAGTGTCAACAGGTAAAGCAGGAGTCTCCATCTGCTAGTCTCTGGGATCAGTTCTTTGCAGAACTATTGTAATACAGTGCCTCTAACTCCCAAGCCATAAAAAACCAATGCAGGAGAATACCATGGTCAATGGTACTGAAAGATATTGAGAAATGAAGGAGAACCAATATAGTGTTACACTCCCCATGCCCATCTCCAAATAGGAGTAATTAGTCAGGGTGACCAAGGCCATTTTGGTGCCAAATCTGAGCCTAAAGCCAGATTGCAATCTGATTATTCTATTGGGCAAGCTGAAATGGCAGAGTGCGGCACTGAATTCCTCCCACAATTCTAACATCATGAACCTGTTAGGCCAACTGTCAAGAGCATTATGCCTTAATCCAAACTATGTTAGTTGCATTCCCGTTGATTTCAATGGAAACTTAAAACACAATGAAGTTCAGTCATTGATTTCAATAGGATCCAAGGTCAACCACCAATGGGCTATAATCTGAACCTCTGGCCAGCAATGGTAGGACTTGATGGAACCGTTTCAGGGGTACCCAGAATAAATTAGGGGCATCAGGATGCTGGAAGGAAAGATCAGTGCTGTAGAGTAGATGAGAGCTTCTTGCTGTGCAACATGTACTAAATTTGGTACTGCTTGGAGCATCTATTGGCCCAGTGGTCTGTCTGATGGCACCCGATATTTTTGAGTGCCTCAGTCCAGGGAATGCTTGAGTGGAAGAATATTAGGCTGGCCATGTAAAAAAGAGGAAATGTCTCACCAAGATAACAAAAGAGGGTATGGATTTGCATATGCTAATTTATACGCATAGATGCTAATTTGGAGATAGCTTTAAAATAGTATAATGTAAACGGAAATACACTACCTTTCACTGTAGTGGAGCAGAGTCTGCTCTGTAGATACTAATTATGGATGGGCAACTTCAAGGCCGCTCTTGCTTCCCTTCCTTAAGGTTTGTTCTCTTTGAAGTGGCTGGATAGCTCAGCTGGTTAGAGCAAGGTGCTGATGATGCCTAGGTTGCAGGTTCAATCCCATATGGGACAACTGCATATTCCTGCTTTGCAGCGGATTGGACTAGATGATCCTCAGGGTCCCTTCCAAGTCTATAATCCTATGATTCTATGACTGGACAGCTCTTCAAATAGAGAAATATCCTCTGTCCAAAAGGGCACATGGTCACCTTGATGAGTGGGCAGGAGAAACACACAGATTGGTGTGTGTGTGTGTGTGTGTTTAAAGCCAATTGTAGGAACAGAAAGCAAAGCAAAAGGTAGCACACACAGTTTAGAGGTGTGTATTGTTCCTTTGGCCCTATTTCAATCAAGCACCTCTCGATCCAGGCTGTGCTTGATCTCAGATTCTCCTCCTTGCCGAGTAGAATAATTAAAGTAAACGCAATCCATCACTTCTTCGACTAAATATATTTTCATTTGGTTTGCACGTGAATGTGTATATATCACTCAGCGCATATATATTTAGAATATGTGATACGACATTATGGCAACCGATAAATCCTGCATGCTTACTATATCTGCATTATTTGCTGCAACATTAAGCTCAGTAAGAATTTTTATATGTATCTTGTTCCAGAGCGAAATATATTGAAGAATTGATGCTTGGTTATAAACAAACACATAACTTTCCTGCACAACGTAGTGAAGGTGGCAGCTTGTAGCTTGTGTGGAGATGATTTTTTGTAAACAATTGTAAGCTTTCACGGGAGGGGTAAATAATTTCTAATGTTGTTTTTTTTAAAGGATCCTTTTAGAACGATAAGGAGTGTGAACTGAATGAATGGATCTCTCTCTCTCTCTCTCTTCCCCTCTCGTCCTAAGCTGCAATCACACAGCCTCTTACTTGGGAGAACTTGCTTCTAAGTAAACATGCCTAAGATCAGGCTGCTAATGGTTTAATAGCATACACACACACACACACACACACACACCTTGAGCTGTGAATTCAGAGGAAAGGCATCCCAGCTTCATTCCATTTAAGTGGCTTTTGTGGATTATCTTATTTCATTACTTTCAATAAAGCCATGCCTAGGCTGCCAGTTCAGTATGCTGATGTGGTTCATAGCAGAAGCTCAAGATGTGCTCTTAAATACTCTAAGCTTATGCAAGGCCTTGACATTAGTAGGTTTTAGACATCAGCCGAGTTGGCAGTTCTGAAGAACTGATACGATACCGACGCTTTGCAGGTAAAAGCGAGCAGATCCAGTGTGAAATTGAGATAGCAGGAGCAAGACTGGTATACAACTTTTTTTCTTTTTTTATTGATGAAGTTTGGGGAAAAGATATTTTAGGCCAGATGTATTAATCCTGTAATGACTTGAAATATAATCAGTCAGCTACTGCAGGGGGATATGAAGAGGGAGGTGGGGAGGTACAGATTTCAGGTTTTGACTGTTCAAGCTTTCCCAGTTCATTAAAAAGTGAATCAATCAGGCAGGCATACACAGACTTGATATCCAAAGGGCTGGAAATTCTAAATAGGATTCAGACATTATTTAAAAGTTGCAGATGGTCCTTTTTCCACAGCGAGGGTGGTACAACTCGACAACCGTCGATTCCTCCGGGTGATTGTTTTTCACCTTTTTAGAGCTAGTAAAATGTGTTATAAATATGAAAGGAGAGAGAGATTTGGCTGGATATGGAGAATTTAAAAGCTTTGCTGTGGGCCATCGAAAGGTGCTATGTAATATATGTCTAAACAAAATGCACAGCCACAAAAGTTTTGTTTTATGTTTTCTAGAATGTAGATTTTATTTTTTTTCCAGCAGGCAGAAAGGCAGAAGGCTCTTGCCTACAGGACCTCGTTCCCCCCCATCATCTCTCTCCTCCCTTTTTGCAGGCAGCTGGCAATGGTAATTAACTCATTACTATTAATTTTTGCCAACTCTTGTTGGAGAAGCGATGTTATTTTTCAACTTTATTTACAAAATGGAAATCTCCCGTATTGGGGCTTGGCAAGTTCTGCGTGCCTCTCGCGAAAGGAATGCATGAAAAGGGGCAGAAACCCAGGCGCCAAAAGAAAACAATTCTTGCACAGTGACATTATCAGCGAGTGAAAGGTGGGACTGCCATGCTGGAGAAGAGGGGTGGCTCTAGACCTCAAAGGGCAAAGGCATACAAGGAACATAGCAGGGATTCGGTATCTCCCACTGTCCTATCTACTTTGGTCCTTACCTGTGGCAACGTTAACCCTGCACCAGCCCTTCCATCATGATGATGGTGGCCGAGAGTTCCTTCTTGCATTGGTCTGCATTGGAGATCCTGTAACTGAACTACACATTGCAATGCAATTCGTCAACATGATAGAGGCCGCAAGGCTCTGCCATGCATCCATTGTAAAGGCAACCTGTAGCTTTGTACCTGAGTAGGTGCAAATTAAATCCAATGGCGTCATACTCGGAGCCGGCTAACCGAAATCAGATTGCTGTTTTCATAGTATTGTTAGAATTCATAGTATTATTTGCATTATTTTATTTATTTAGGTTTGGGCTCTGCCCTGATCATGTGTGCTCTGATTAATAAACTGTTAAATAATAATAATAATAATAATAATAATAATAATAATAATAATAATAATTTATACCCCGCCCATCTGGCTGGGTTTCCCCAGCCACTCTGAGCGGCTCCCAACAAAATATTAAAAATACAATAAAGCATCAAACATGAAAGATTTCCCAATACAGGGCTGCCTTCAGATGTCTTCTAAAAGTCAGACACTTGTTTATTTACTGCAGAGAAGGCCCTCTGCCAATATAAAAATAAAAACCAATATAAAAATATAAGCTAAAAATAAATAAATCAAAAATTAGATCAGTCTGACCCAGCCTGTTAATAGGGAGGCCAGTTCATTGCCACCAGAATACACTTGCTTCTGAAAAACACAAGTTAAAAATATATATTGCTAAACTTAAAAAAAGAAAACAAAACTTATATAAGAATACCAAATGCTGACCTAGAGTAAAATATTGCATGTGGAAGAAACCTAGCCTTATGTGCTGGTGAAATGCAAGTGGAAGGAATTTCCAGAGTTGTGGAATAACCAGTGAGGTTGCATCTCTATGTGCTCTGGATGTGGCATGTATGATAGGCTGCTCTTAACTGATTTTAGAAATCCACAGTGAAAGGGGGGGGGGAGAGGTGTTCTGTACAGTAAGGTTTGTATTTTCTAGGATTAAATATGGCGGCTGCTCAACAGGAAAAGAAACTGCTTCGGAGATTCATGGAATAAAATGAATGGAAGAGGCTCCATCTAGCCATAATGGCACATGAGCTCTCTGAACATGTAACTTTCCCCTCCCCCGACAAGTGAGCCCATGCCATGCAGATCATAAAGTGCCATATTGTGGATTGTGGAGTGCTTTCCCTAGAAAGGCTTGACTGGTGCCATCATTACTGGGCAAAAACATTCCTCTTTATGTCTATTAAATAATCGATGGCCTGTGAAAGTGTGGGGGAATAAAATAGGATGACTATTTTATTATTAGGCTGTCTGTCAGTATGCTTCTAGGGACGCAGGTGGCTCTGTGGTTTAGGACTTGCCGATCAGAAGGTCAGTGGTTCAAATCCCTGCGACGGGGTGAGCTCCCATTGCTCGGTCCCTGCTCCTACCAACCTAGCAGTTCAAAAGCACTTCAAAGTGCAAGTAAATAGGTACCACCCTGGCAGGAAGGTAAATGGCATTTCCGTGCACTGCTCTGGTTTCGCCAGAAGTGGCTTAGTCATGCTGGCCACATGACCCGGAAGCTGTACACCTGCTCCCTCCGCCAGTAAAGCGAGATGAGCACCGCAACCCCAGAGTCATCCGTGCCTGGACCTTACAGTCAGGGGTACCTTTACCAGTATGCTTCTTATTGTGTTTTTATCACTGATATTCTGTAATGTGTTTTTAATGTTGTACGCTGCCCTGGGATCTTCTGATAATAGGCAGTGTGTAAATTGTATAAATAATAAAAATAACAAACAAACAAACACAGAAAAAGAGTGAGTGAAGTGGTACCTATAGGACAAAATAATGCATTAATAATGGGGCGGGGGGAGAGAATGTCCATGGTTCTCAGGCGAAACAATGCTAGCAGATTCCAGCCCATGCCTGGCTAAGAAGACTGAAATATTTCAAGACCTCCTGTCCGCCTAGGCCAGTGGCGTAGCGTGGGGGGTGCAGGGGGGGCCGGCCGCACCGGGCGCAACATCTGGGGGTTAGGGTTAGGGGGTGCAAATCCACGGGTTAGGGGGGCGCAAATCCACGGGTTAGGGGGCACAAATTACTTGCCTTGCCCCGGGTGCTGACAACCCACGCTACGCCACTGGCCTAGGCTGCTCTGCTATTGGCTGTGCAAGAACTCTGGCTAAGGGATGCTGGCCCATACCTAGAGTGGACACAGGCTGGACAACTTCAGCCTAAAATCTCAGATGCTTTGTGATTTCGATGAAACGAGACAGTACTTTAGCTGGGAAATAACATCCCTTTCAGGACTGCCTGTCGACAATGAAAATCTAAATATTCATCAGCCACATTTAAGTGCTGATAAGGTGCCTCGCAGAATAGCTCTGTGTTCACTCTGAGCCCGAATCGGCCTCCTTTATTCATGCTAAGTACCTCCTTACCATGGGAGTTCAACAGGGGCTTTCTTGCAGAGTAATGTGCTCCTCATGGACTGCAAGTGCGCTCTCGCCTGCTCTGATGTGCTTGCTTAAGCCACCCGTACATTTTAAGAGGAACTTTTATTCCCCGAGACAGACGGAATCGCAGCATTATCTTTTCACATTTTCCTTTTCATTGTCTTAAAGACAAATCTTGGGCTAGGATACGCTTTAATCCCCCTTGACCTGCTTTGCTGTATGTTATTTTGGACTAATGAAAGCCTATTTTGAATATACTTATCTGGGCGGGTGAACTTTATGACGAGAGATCAGAGTAATCTACACAAAGGGTACATTAAACTTCTTGCAGAGGCCCTATTTAAATCCACCACAGAGAGAAGCTAAGGCTGAAATTGTATCAGGTTTCATGCTGCTCCTTTCCCTACGTATTACAATGATTTCTCAGCAACAGCATATGAGTTACTGCATCTATGCAGAAAACACAGTAAAGATGTCAAGCCCTACATGCTGAGATTTTATAAAATGTTTCTCGTGATTTCAGCAAGATGTTCAAATTATTGCTCTCTCAGTTTAAGCCCCCACATTAAGGACTGCTTAGGATTTTTGTAACAGAGGCTGCAGCCCTAAACATGTAAGATGCTGTCTTAGACCGAGTCAAGTTAACAGTCCAACTCAACATTGTCTTTGCTGATTGGAAACTGCTCTCCAAAGACTCTAAGAGTCTTTCCCTCCCTGGAGATGCCAGGGACCATTGAACCTGGGGCCATTTGAATGCAAAGCATCTGCCGTGCCACAAACTCTTAGCTTACGCTTACCTGGCAGTAAGTCCCATTAAAGTCAACACAACCTATTCCTGTGATGGCATATCTAAGATTGCACTGAAAGTCTGAAACTGGGTAGACTGTCTAGATTAGGAATGGCACAACCTGTGTTCCTACAGATGTTGATCTACAACTCCCAGCATGGACAACTGTCAGGGATGATAGAATTTCTAGTCCAATAACATCAGGAGGGCCATAGGTTTCCCATATGAGCCAACCCAGGCTCTTGGGGAAAGAAGAACTGGATAGAATTAGTACTGTATTTTTCGCTCTATAAGACGCACCAGACCACAAGACGCACCTAGTTTTTGGAGGAGGAAAACAAGAAAAGAAAAAATTCTGAATCTCAGAAGCCAGAACAGCAAGAGGGATCGCTACGCAGTGAAAGCAGCAATCCCTCTTGCTGTTCTGGCTTCTGGGATAGCTGCGCAGCCTGCATTCGCTCCATAAGACGCACACACATTTCCCCTTACTTTTTAGGAGGGAAAAAGTGAGTCTTATAGAGCAAAAATTATGGTAAGTAAGTAAAGAGACTTGGAAATTTATTTTTGTGTCCCAAGTCATTCTAAATTAGATGGGAGGAAGTAATCATGAAATGCCAAATTACTACGATTTGATTATGCTCGCCAGATAATGGGGCAAATTTGGATTTGAAGAATTGTAGAGCTCAATCCAATCCAAGTAACTTTATTGTACATTGGCCAGTAGTGTTGGAAGGGAACCCGAGGAACATCTAGTCCAACCCCTTGCAATGCGGAAATATGCAGCTGCCCCATGCAGTGATCGAACTTCAATCTTGGCATTATCAGCACCACGGTCTAACCAACTGAGCTATCCTGGCTGACAGTAAAACTGCAACAAACTACCAGCACAATCGCACCATTGACGGCCATGGAATTATTTGGCACATTTCCGCCAAGTAGTAATTTGATAATCTAGGTTTTGATTCAGCTACATGGAACCATGACATGTAATCTCAGTAACTTCATGAAACAACCAGCTTGCTTCAGTTACGGATGCATATGACAACACATGCATAACTGTGCAGGAATCCTGGAAGTGAGCATACTGCTCAGCTATTCTTAGAAAAAAGGCCAATCTGTGGACTAGGAAATCATAGACCAAAGCTCTCGACTTGACCTCTGATTGCCCTGCAGACTCCAAAAACAAATCTCCCTGCTATAAGTAGCAGGTATGAATCATAGATTTTCCAGCAACATCCTATTTGTCTCGTTTCCTTGTTTTTCTAGGCCTGTTAAAACAATCCATCAGGTATAATGAATGTGTGGAGGAAGAAGGAGTGGGATCGTGATGGTGCTGTTTTTGGCCTTCACACAGTCAGACGAAGGTCTGTACAAAGCCTACTCATGTACACCTTGGGCTGATTCTCTTTGTTCAATCATTTTGTCTCTGAGTTTCCTGCTACTTAGCTCCACTACTTCTTAGGGCCCCAAGTGACTAAATTTCCCACACTTTACTAACTCAGTTTTCTAGTTCTCAGTCTGCCCCAACTTCTCCTGTGTGAGATTTTTTTCCTGGTAGATAAACCGGCCTCCCACATCCATTACAGAGCATTCTATGTAGTCAGTTGCATTTTACAAGGCATTGAAATTTCGTGAGTATTCCAAGACATCAAATCAGCTCAACCAATCGGGGCCAGAGGCTTCATCATCTCTGCCATCTCAACAAAATCCCTTAGCACAGTAGAATAGATGGCTCCATTAAAACATATCAACATATTTTGGAAATATTAAATCAAGAAATCAGATTGGATCAAGAAATAAATGGAATATCCCTAGGAGAGAAAATATACAAAATAAGGGCATTTGCAGATGATTTAGTTTTAATGGTGGAAAATCCAAAGGAAAGCATAGCAAAGGCTCTAGAAAAAATGGGAAACTTTGGAAGGGTATCAGGTTTTGCTTTCAATAAAGAAAAATGAAACTAATGGTAAAAAACATGGGAGATCAAGAGAAAAAGGAACTGGTAGAAAAATTTGGATTACAAATTGTAAAAAAAGTGAAATATTTAGGTATACAAATAACAATGAAAAATATAAATTTGTTTGAAGATAATTATAAAAAAAAATGGGAAGAAACAAAAAGAGAAATGGAAACTTGGACAAGATTGAAATTAACACTCTGGGGTAGAATTTCGGCTATTAAAATGAATATCTTACCAAAACTTCTGTTCCTTTTTCAAATGATTCCCATAATAGGTAAAGATGATTGTTTTAAAAAATGGAAAACGGACCTAACAAAGTTTATATGGCAAGGCAAAAAGCCACGGATCAAACATAAATTATTAACTGACATAAAAGAGCGGGGAGGTTTTGGACTCCCAGACCTGAGACTATATTACGATGCAGCATGCTTTACTTGGATTAAGGATTGGATCAAATTGGATAACAGTGACATCTTGGATTTGGAGGGATGGAACAACAGATATGGTTGGCATGCCTATCTAATTTATAACAAAGTGGCAGTCCATAAAGAATTTCTAAGCCACGTAATTAGAAATGCATTAGACAAGGTATGGGTGAGACATAGAAGGTTGTTAGAACCAAAAACCCCATGGTGGGTCTCACCGCTAGAAGTAATATCGGTTAAAAAGAAAAATACTATAGGAAGAATGGCAACATACCAGCAGCTCCTAAAGGAAGAACAGGGCCAATTAAAACTAAGACCATACGATGAGGTGACCCAATACTGTACCACATGGTTACAATATCACCAAATTGCACAAATATTCAACCATGATAAAGTAATAGGATTTGAAAAAGAAGAATCAAAATTACAAAAAGTATTATTACAAAACTCAAAAAAATATATATCCAAAATGTATAATTTGTTATTAGAATGGGAATTAAAGGATGAAGAAGTAAAAGAAGTTATGATTAAATGGGCATGTGATATAGGATATGTAATTCGGCTGGACCAATGGGAGAAATTATGGAAATATGATATTAAATTCACGGCATGTTATACAATAAGAGAAAATTTTATGAAAATGGTGTACCAATGGTACTTAACTCTGGTAAAATTGGCTAAAATTTACAAATTAAAATCGAATACCTGTTGGAGATGTAAAAAAGAAATAGGAACAATGTTTCACATGTGGTGGGAATGCCGACCTATTAAACAATTCTGGAATGAAATCTATGAAGAACTCAAAAAGATGTTTAAAATATCTTTCAGTAAAAAACCAGAGGCATTCCTTTTAGGTTTAATTACAAATGATATCCCCGAAAATCAAAGGAAAGTATTCCTTTATGCAACAACAGCTGCCAGGATGCTTATAGCTAAAAACTGGAAAGGCAGAAAAATTCCATCAGTGAAAGATTGGCAAATTAAATTATGTGAATACATAAATCTGGCAAGACTCACAGCTTACATAAGGGGACAATCGGACCAGAAATTATTAAAAGAATGGGGTTGTGCTAAAGAGTATATGAAAAAACATTGTTCTGGAGTTAGTATATTGGTATGTAATGAATGATGCTTTACAGGGTTAAAGAAAAAGAAAAATGGTGTAAAAAAAAAAAGTACCAAGGTGGAAGTAATCTAATTAGACACAACAATACAGTAAGAGTAAATTTTTTGAGGTCTTAGAACAAAGGAAGGAAGTCAATTTGTGTTTATGTACGTAATGATATGTTTTTTTTTCTGTAGATGTGTGCTTTTTCGTTTTTGTTTAGTTTAGTTTTGTTTCCTTTGCTTTTTTTCCCTTTCCCTTTTCTGTTTTTTTTCCCTATATGTTCCGGGGATTTTTGTTTGTATAGTATTATTTTGGATTCAATGTTTGTAATTTTTGTTATGATTCTGCATTGAAAACAACAACAACATATCAACACACGGGATTACATGTAGCTGGAATAATGTGTGGGGTAGGTCAGACCAAAGTCCCTAAGATGCATCCCCAAGCCTACCATGTTTATCCTATTATACTGGCTGCCAGCTGTTAACTTATTATTTCAAAAGTAGAAACCTCTTAAATAGGACCACAACCCAATTAATGAAAATTCAAAATAATTAGTCCTGTAAAATTTACTTGATAAACAGATAAATTTATGTATGTTTATTTATTTATTTATTTATTTATTTATTTATTTATTTATTTATGTTATAAACCATGTAATATCACACATCAAAGCGATGAATAATAGAATTGTCGCGATAGAAGGGACCACAAGGGATATCTAGTCTAAGTCCCTGCAACACATGAATCTTTTGTCCAATGTGGGGTCAAACTCACGACCAAGAAATTAAGAGTCTCCTGCTCTACCGACTGAGCAATCTTGGCATGACAGTATTTAAAAATACATCAGAGATATATATTTTTTTAAAAAATATACATTTTTATACGTTTTATTTATTTATGTATGAATCAAAATTGAATAAATGTTTGAAATGCAAAGAGAAAGAAGGTACTTTATATCGTATGTGGTGGTCTTGCAGTAAGGTTAAAGCTTATTGGGAAACGATATATAATGAATCGGAAAATATGTTTAAAATCACATGTGTAAAAAAACCCCAGAAGCTTTCCTTCTGGGCATTACAGGGGTGTTGTTGTTGTTTAGTCGTTTAGTCGTGTCCGACTCTTTGTGACCCCATGGACCAGAGCACGCCAGGCACTCCTGTCTTCCACTGCCTCCCGCAGTTTGGTCAAACTCATGTTGGTAGCTTCGAGGACACTGTCCAACCATCTCGTCCTCTGTCTTCTACTTGTGCCCTCCATCATTACAGGGGTAGAACTACCTAAACAGTATAGAAGTTTATTCATGTATGCGACTACAGCGGCAA